>NC_083472.1:20318968-20343968 GCF_030014155.1 Tachysurus vachellii
TTTTAAATGTGTCACTATGGAACAAATAAGCCATTAATTAAAGTTAGTTTGGCATTTGCATGGAACATGCATTTAATAACAACGGTCCCAGAGCTACCTGATACTAAATTAAAGCCTGGGAAATGTGCTGGAAACTATCCAAAACATGAGACGAATGAAAAATAAGTGCGTAGGCTTGAGTGTGTGCTCGGTTGATAAGGTATATGTAAATGAAAACCTTTTCACAGGCTCTGTTTATAGGGTCTTTGCATTGGAAGTCCAAATGTGTGGAGAATATCTAATGTACAAGCAGCTTTAAAAGGTTACAAAACAAAAAAAATCTCATTTCTACTGTCTGACAACATGCTAGGAGATGGATTTGTTATTCTAAAATAACCCTAGCACTGAATGAGTGTGGTTCACTGAGTCCTGCCTGGAGTTCCCAAATGTACGTAATTGCTTTAATTACTGGTTTAAGCAATTACATTTTTATTTCTTCTAGCTACACAACACCATATTCCGAACTGGTGGCCTACGTAAGTCCAACGGTTGCTTCAATATTTACTTGGGAAATGTTATGAGTATGCAGAGATGGGTTAAACACCTGTAGATTATGCAAATCACTTACATGTAGTTAACTCTTCTATGGCTTCAATTTCTTTTTCAATTTTTTTTCTTTGGATAGACATTTAAGACAAGTGTTTTTCAAACATGTCAAGACCACCTTTAATTCGCAATGACCGATGAAGGAAACAGTCATATTTGCTGCCAAATGCAATACAGTGTACCACAGCAAGATATATAAACACAATTCACACGATTTTGGGGCACTTCATAGTTGAATTTATTTATTTTTTTGGAAAAAGGGCTTTAATGCTTTTTATCGCTTTTTAAGGTATGAATCAAACAAACTCTACAGGGTTGTTTGTAGCCTGTGAAAAGCTTCCTGATATGGGTTCATTCATTAATCATGCAAAAAAGAAAATACTGATTGCTATGTACTGTATCTACCTATCTACCTATCTATCTATCTATCTATCTATCTATCTATCTATCTATCTATCTATCTATCTATCTATCTATCTATGTTGTAATAGAAAATACAAACTATCGTAAAGTAATGAAAAATAATTAAAAATAAATAAAGCATAATCAGAGTGTTTATATACTGTACAACTGCAATTAACCTTTTAATTATTTATTATTAACTTTTAATTTATTTTACTGTGTATGTTGATATACTGATGTAAAGATGACAAGCATTCACATAAACGAATAGGAGTCAGGATGAATAGTGCTGAATGTATGTACAACATTAATCAATGCAAATTTAACAATATGGTTATACCTGTTATTATTCTTCACCTTGTAAAATAGCACTTGATCCAGCACATCCTTATTTTTTTATTTTCTTTGTTTGTTTGTCTCTCACTCTCTCACTCATTTTCTACCGCTTATCCGAACTACCTCGGGTCACGGGGAGCCTGTGCCTATCTCAGGCGTCATCGGGCATCAAGGCAGGATACACCCTGGACGGAGTGCCAACCGATCGAAGGGCACACACACACTATCATTCACTCACGCAATCACACACTAGGGACAATTTTCCAGAGATGCCAATCAACCTACCATGCATGTCTTTGGACCGGGGGAGGAAACCGGAGTACCCAGAGGAAACCCCCGAGGCACGGGGAGAACATGCAAACTCCACACACACAAGGCGGAGGCGGGAATCGAACCCCAATTTTGTAAATGAATCAAATTTAACTTATACAGTATATACTATACTAGTATATATATAAATAGTATCAGTTCCACCTGAAATGTTATGAAGAAAAGTGAGAGAAAAGTCCCTTTATTAATGTTTACAGTGCTGTAGCTTTATGTGACTTATTTCAATCAATAGTACACGTACACAAAAAGGTTGTATGACGGCTGGCTAGCCGGTAAGAACGGGTGATTTCATCACTATGAGTTTGATCTTATCTGATAGCGTGTGGCTATTGAACCCTTGAGCAAAAGCACTTAATTCAAAATTACTCCCTGGGGAATTCTTCTAGAACTGGCACATGTAATCCACCTTGGGCAAAATGTGTCTGCTTAAATGTACACGCAAGTCCTGAGAGTGAACCATTATCTATCATCCTACCATACTATAAAAAAAAAAACATTTTCAAGATGTCTCGTCTACCAGAGTCTCGTCGACCATCTTGGAAATTTTCTCATCCAGCATCAGTGCCTGATAGCCTTGTCCCACTTCCACTACATAGGTACTGTAAAGCTGCAATTTTTCAGTTTGTGAATTGTCCAGTATTCCACTGTTCTTTTCTTTCTTTCTTTGTTTTCACTTGAATAAGGGCATCATCCAAATATCTGTAGTTTATTCTTCTTTTTTGGAAGTTTCTGTGTGAACACTCTACAATGCACAATGTATTCTACACAATAGGAAAGAATATTGCACAAGTAAAATTTTAAATGTATCTTTAAAAAAAAATCTAAAATGACTCCATAGAACGTGCTACATGCTAAAATGTTTGCATGTTCAAAATCTTTTTTTGCAGTTAACTGCATGTGTGAAACATTACTATACTTTATACACTTTATAAAAGTGTACAAAACTAGGACTAAAACCAGATGCTTTATAGCCCATATGAAGAGCTTCTGCATCCCATCTTCAACCATTTTTCCTAATTGTTCAAAGCTTTCATACTCAAGTTCATTTAAGGGTATTTCTCTCACAACATGAATTACCTCTGTGTTTTCCGGAGCACATGTGGCATCCAAATTCCCGCTGGATACATAGACAGCTACATACCAGCTGTTCTTACTAACACAGTTCAAGCTCAAAGGCCCGATCTTAATTACTTTCCTTGTTATTCTGCACTTTCTTCTTTTTTGGCTCCAACATGAAAGAAATTCATTAATTATTAAATCATGTGCCATGACTATACACCAATTCCAAAATCTAGATCGTAACCTTAACTACAAACTTTCTTCCTTTATTTTCCTGCTCTTGAACTGACAAAAGGCCATGACACGGTGCAGCTAGTTTAACCATCACTGATTTTATTAAAGGATTAATATTAAAGTTTTCTATTTTTATTCAGCTCTCAATCTCTTTTATATTTGGAAGAAATCTAGCTCAACCTGTTAATTGTCCATAACTGTGCTGCTTTGCCAGAGACTGTGTCCACTGAGAGTAATAGAGGAATTCTGTCTTTTTTAAGGTCCATTTTACTTAAGAAGAAAAATCCTCTCTGGGTTAGGTTCAACATGAGATTTTTGTCTTTATGAAGACATAATTTATAATGACAGCTTTTGCACGGGCTAACGTGAAAGACCTTTTTGGTATGGCTGAGGAAGTATCAAGATTAATGAGCACTAGTTCCGCCTGAAAAATCGTAGACATTCTTGGAGGTACATGCAGATCTGGATGAAGGAAGCTAAATGTAAAAGTGGCTTGTCATAGTGCGTTCCATCTTTATAACCCTGGGGAAGCACATTAACCGCTCAGCCCTTTTTCAGTAATGTAGCAAGAAGACATTCTGTACACAGCAAAAGCTTTAGATACACGTTCAAGTAAATTTAATTCTTTTTAATAGTGGTTTTAACAACTGACATTGTCGCAAAGAAGCTTTACAGCTATCATTTAAATTCAGGATATAAATTTTGAATGTAAAATGTAAATGTATCCTTAATGAGCAAGCCTGAGGTGATGATGGCAAGGAAAAACTCCCTGAGATGATATGAGGAATAAACATTCAGAGGAACCACACCTCAAAAGGGAACCGATCTTCATGTGGGCAACACCGGAAAGTGTGATTATAAATAATTTCTTTTGTATATCTGTTTATTAAATATAATTTTAATAACATAAAGTCTATCTAGTTCACTGATGCTATCGACTGTTTACTGATGGTAAGTGAGTGCAAAATTGTAGAACCGAGCCATATTCATGATGTATGAGGTATCTCAGCAGTAGCATGTGTAACTTGACAGAGAGTGAGGGGAAGAGAGGATAAAAACAAATCGCAGGGTATTTCAAACCCCTATTAGCAACATTTAAACTAACAGAAAAGCTTATAATATTGTATGAAGCACCATTTTTTTGATTACACAGATGGTAAATGAATGATGGCCCAGTGCTGTTCACCGCTAACATCTGGCCCACCTACTGCTTTGGAATGTTGGCAATGAAGTCATCCGAATCTGGCTGCCGCAACACAGAAACACACATAAGCGTGATAAGACCACTGATGAAACAGTCTTCAAGGGATGGCACATACCGGATGTTACAGTTGGACCACTTTCCGTACAAAGCTGTAATTCCACACTAAGCACTAGATCTGAGATATGAGATAAGCATCAGATCTGATTAGATATGTTGTGGAAACCTTAAATCTGTCCTCTTACAGTCAGATTTGGTCCATAATACATAAAATTGTGCATAAAATGCATTTCAAATAGCATTACTCATCCGTCTATAGTCTGCTACCTGAGAAATATGACCATTTAAACGTTTAACTTTAGACGATCAGAGCTCAAATCAAAATTATACCGTACATAAAGTCTCATGCATAAATATGCAGAAATATCGGTAATAACTACAAGTGATTTTGTTGATGCTGAAGGCAACTACTGTACTAACCCTTTCTCTAACCTTAATCATTTATGCATTTTTATTGTATTTAGCTTGTGTGAAAGCAAAAGTCAATTTAAATTTAAAATTGTTCAAGTTAACCTAGTGCTTTATTGTGCATTTGTAAATATAGTTTTATACTTTGGGGGCATTGGATATTGATTTTAGCATTGTGTTGTTTTGAAACAGGATGTTTAATATGAATGACGTTATCTCAAGTATAAGCGCACCACCGTTAATTATCCTTTTGGTAGAAACCTATTTCTCTAACCATCTGAGATGAATCAATGTTGAATTGAAGTCTCCAGCTTGTCTACATCACACTAACATACAATAGATGGTGCTGGATGTATGGATGTATGTATGGTTGGATGTATGTATGTATGTATGTATAGATGGATGGATGGATGGATGGATGGATGAATGTGTCGATGGTCAGACAGATGAATGAATAGGTACTGTAGATGGGTGGACAGGAGCATGGGTTTTGGATGCTTTACATTCAGGCCATTGCATTAGCACCATCTTTAGGATAGTTCAGCAAAACATTTAGCTGTGGTGGAGTCTAGAGTTTCCTACCATCCTACAACTAAGTTTAACAACATGAGCTACAAACAGAGGTATATTTGTAAAGGCCATTAGTGAAGTAATGAGCAACAGGTGAGTGTAATTAATTAGTAAACAGATGTTTAGTCAGCATGTTTGTAAGGGGATGTGGTTGGGATGCACTTATTTCCAGGGATTTCAGAACGGCATAACAGATAATCTGATAATCTGATCTTGATAATCTAACCCTAACCGTAGTTTTTTGTTGTTTATTTGTTTTCGAAAATAGCTTAACTGTAAGATAATAAAGCATAATAGATATAAAATATAAAATCTACCTGTATGATTGTTTTGTCCTTCATTATCCATCGTAGATATGCTCTTTTTTATTTTGAAAGAGGGCGTTTTTACAAGACCTCCAAAAACACGCCCACTTAATGGCGTGGTAACGAAACCCCTGGAATTTGAACCCCTGTGAATGCTGGATGTGGTTATTGGTGGGGTTTTCAAGTACAAGTTCTCAAAACAACAAGAAATCTAGAAATTTAAAGTGGATTCACCCAGTGTGAATGGATATGATACTTGACACATTCTCTGTAATTCTAGGTAACACATAGTTCCCTTTCAAGAGAACTTAACATTGTGTCATGGCTGATACTATGGGAATGCTGCTTGTGGAAGCAGTGTTTGAAGCGCTGTGTGAAATCACGCCAATATATTGACTAACTAAGTAAGGTGACAAAGTGTGCACAGCAACAAGACCATTTAAGGGCATTTACGGATTCTAAAGATGTTTCTTTAGGGCCATCTCACTGCTGTCTACCCGACCACCTCTGGTGCTCCAGGGGTTAGCCATGCCCACCCATGCTCCGGATCCTTATGTGATGCCCCCTCCTCGGTTAGCCACTGCCAGTTCTCACTTCCAGGGCACTAGGTGAGGTGAGAACATCTTACCCGGACTATCTAACAGCATGGAAGCTTCCGCCAAGTGTGTCTCAGTGGGTACTAGAAACTGTGGGAAAAGAATTCATTTTACTTCCCGTCCCGTCCAAGTTATGTAACTCTTCTCTGGTCTGTCATTTTCTGTGTGGTGACAGGCGGCTGAGGCTTTCCTGCAGACTGCATCCTAAACTGGTTGCTCTTTGAGCCAATGGAGTCAGATAAAGAGTTTCTGACCCTGAAAAAGCTTTACTATTAGCCTCTGTAAGAATGGTAGGAGTTCTTGCATAGAGTCTTCTCCTGCCAGGGTCAAGGCTGCCCTCCATCTCAGGATGGGATACATTCTTCCTGCAGGTCTTTTGACCTCCACCCCATTGCCGGAGCAGGAGAGACTGCACCTGCTGTGCCCAGTTCAGGTTCTCAGTATTCCTGCCCATTACTCAAGCACATGATCTAAATTCTCTCCCCTTCTGTCTGCTTTGGCGGCCACAACACAAGCAATCCGGTGTACAAGCAATATGTTATAGATATATGTAAATCTTGGAGAAACATCAACTATACACAGAGACAGTGCTGCTTTTCCTTTCTGAAATGACGACAACATGCCACAATCAGCAGGACCCTGATTTTTTCATTTAGTGCAGACTTTTTGGCATACAGTAAGTGAAATGAAATTTCCTGTTGCATGTTTTAATCAGTGGTTTACAGTCATGCGTCACTGAAATGCAATCACTGTCCAAACATGACCTACCCAGTGCATGGTATAAGGACTTGAAGGCATTACTTTCCTCTAGACATTGCCATCCAATTAATTTAGTAAAATCTTGAAAGATTCTGTTTGTTTATATTTGCACTCCAGCTCGAATTCTGACTCATAGTATGTAAGACAAATAGTAATGGCTACGAAATAATGGCTAATTTTTTCCCCAATGTCAATGACGCGTTTGTAAAAGCATTTTTTTTTTTAAAGTCTCTTACTCTGTTACCGAAATCACAGCAGGAAATGTTTAAACATTCTCCATATCAAATAAAGCTGTTCTCTGTATGCATCTCAGGATTTCATTTATTTGAAGAGAGCTCCATATATAAGACTTCAGAGGAAAATCTGGCTGGTTTTTCAACAGGTTTCGTCAGTGCAAGATTGAGTGAGAGCATATGGCTCCTGACAGGAGCAAACAGCCAATTCCTCATCTCATAATGCTGCATAGTGCACTATAGACCTCATAGACCAGGCCTGTTCATCTTTAACACCGAGCTCTTGTCCCTGAAAATGAAAAGTTATCATGCCAAAGAGCCATGCTTTTAAACGTTTAATCAAACCAAAGCAGAAGTCTGGCTTCTCTTCAAATCTGCAGCATTGAGGTAAGGCGACTGGAAAGGCAGCTAAGTTGCCCCATGTATGGAATACATTGAGGTTAGGAGCCTCACTACAATACATTGTAGAAAAGCACTGCAGAGAATAGACAGAGAGTTGAGTTCTATCACAGGCATCAGGAATGACTCTAAAAATCAGCTAGCTGGAGGGAGCTTGACTGGCTAAATTCGGTCTCTGTTTGGTGCAGAGAATAGCATTAATTTAAGTTTGCTAACCTTGGAGACAGCTGAGAATGTGCCATAATTTCTGCCAGTTATGCCAGAAGCAAATATTGATGTCTTGGGAAATGGATAGGTATAAAGATAAACAGCATAACAATTCCCAGGATGATGAAAAGATATATGATAACGGCAGCCTATATTTAAGAGTACAACTTAGCCCATGACTAGAAAATGGAGAGGAGTAAGGAAAATTTATCTAGGGAAAAAGAATTATAAAAATATCAAATTTGGACTCCATTAGACAAAATCAGTCTATATTCACATTGCCTGCTTAAAATGACACAAATGACACACTGATTTTTTTTTTTTTGCATGGACACAAAAGTCAGATCTTTTCAAATCTGACCTGTCACTTTGTGCTCCTATATCAGAAACATATTCGATTTGTAAATGTGATATCAATGAGAACATTCAGATGCAGAAGTATGTGGCGTTTGACAAGAATAATGTGCACAAGAGCATATCAAAGTTATCATCATCAACATCCGATAATGAAGCATACACTTTGCAAATGAAAATAACTTAAATACAGCCAAATTCATTTACTATTATAAGATGGCAATAAACCAAATCTAGACTATTAAATTATTAAGCCTATTTAGACATAGTTTTTTTTACTCAATTCAAGCTTTAAATTGTCTGTAAAGACTAGTGTAGTGGAGCAATTGAGCAAGAAAATGATGTGTGCATAGAGGGTGCTTTAAGGGAGAGATGTGTTCTTGTTAAAGGGAGATATGGGTCGCTTAGGGTTACAAATGAAGACGAAGAAGCTGTAATTTGCCATATATACACAATAGCACAGTGCAATTCTTTTTTTTTAACTATCTCACCCAGCTTGTGTGGTCAGAATGCAGAGTCAGTCATGATACTGTGTCCCTGAACCTTCTGATCAATAGCTCAGAGCCCTTAACCGTTGAGCCACTAGTGCCTAATGTGAACCATCACGATAGACAGATGTAACTGGTGCAAAAAAAATGTAATTATGTAATAGAAATCTTGCAAAGTGAATGTAATCTTGACAATTTAGTCATTTGCCAGTTTCCACCCACCAGCCAGATCTCCCAAGATCCATATCATATGACAGCTACACTATAAAATCCCAAGTGTTGAATTAACCCCCAGAGTGTTGAATTAACATGCTACAGTTTATACTGTACAGTATATGCATAACCAATTGGATATAAATGAACTCTAAAAGTGTTAAATCAACACTGTGGGTGTGAATTCAACATTAGGGATTTTGCATTGCACCAACCAGTAGGTTCTGAAGGCTAACACATGCTTCCTTCGAGCCAAGCCAACCGAATACCTCATGCTGCATCACGGTGAAGCATAACACACTCAAAGTGAAAGCTCTATTTGTCCTCTTCCTTCACTCATGATTGACAAGGGCAATAGAGTATATCATCCACCCCATCCAGAGAGCATGTCCAATTTCCCTGCCTTGACTTTCAGCTATAGATGGCTGTATCGTTTTCATCAGGACTTTAAAACAAAAGCTCTTATATCATGTCTGTATTTTTTAAACATATTTTAAATAAGATTTTTGACATGAACCTCTCATTAACCTTTCCTTCACCAGATCTAACAAAGAAGTGGATTTTAAACATATTTTTTCTCCACCACTAATTAAATCTTACTTGTTTTGTAGTTTGTTTTCTTCATATTTTGCCCCCAAATGGATACAAACTTGTCTACAGCTCGATTGTGACTCATTCAAATTGATTTTTGAAGAAACTTTGGCAAGATCCTCATAGGTGCTGAGGTCTGTTATATAAGATACAGCATTCTATTCACTGTTAAAAACCATCATACTTTATTTATACTTAGATTGTCTGATCCTAGTATGTCTATCAAGCACTGCTTTTAATTCATCAATTAAGTGATTATGCTATCATAGCTGTGACAAACTGAGTGCTGTGACTGCAAAACCAGAGCATATGTTTTACACCAATTTCTTCATCAGACCATTCAGTGGTACTTCACGCCTTGAGTACAGGGGCGGGATTATCCTAGAAGAGACCATTCCCAACTGGGATGTTTGCCATGTTTCCATGTTTGTAACCACTCTATTACGTTTTCAGAGAGGAGCGTCAACAGTCCACTGTGGCAATAGGATCCAAACGGAGGGATCCAGTGCAAACACCTATTAATTTAACAAAACACTAAACTAAAGCAAACTTACAATGAACATGAGACCTAGACATAACTTCAAAATGGCGATTACATAACTTTGGCACAATGTATAACTTATAAACATACAATAACATGTAACATAGTAACGATAACAATAACATGAAGCATGCTAACGATAATGACTCAATGACTCAGACACAATGACAATAGAAGAGACATATATAGGGCATCTAATTAGAGTCCACAAGGAACAGGTGCAAAGTCGGGAAACATGAGACAGGTAGCACCGTCCACGTAAAAACAACGAAGCATGCGATACGGAAACAGCTTACATGACCACAGTTCTGGGAACAAGATGACATCTTACTCAAACGCAAGGATCCAGTGCAAACACCTTTGACAGGTAGCACCGCCCACATAGACATGACAAAGCATGAGATAAGGAAACACCTGCCAGACTGCCTTCTGGTGGTCTAGCAAGGAGCTATCCAAGGTCCTGACACACTCGTAATGATTCATGATAGGATAAAGGTGATCAGGTCTATGGTTAAAGGTCAAAATAACTTTATATAGATTTGTAGTAATGGTTTCACATACAATAGCAATATCATGATACTATTTAAAAAATAAGGATAAAAGAAAGAAAGAAAGAAAGAAAGAAAGAAAGAAAGAAAGAAAGAAAGAAAGAAAGAACTATTTTTTTCCATTTTTTTGTGGGACATTCAGGAAATTCAAATAATAACAATAATAAATAGAAGAATAAAAAGAAGAAGAAGAAGAAGAAGAAGAAGAAGAAGAAGAAGAAGAAGAAGAAGAACTTACGATAATAAACAATAACAATAAGTTTTTGATGGACCTTTTGATATATTACAGATATTTTAATGACACGAAAGTGTCAAAACTATTCATAACCTAAATGTAAAAAAAATTCATAACCTGTAAAAAGAAAGGGATGTTTGAAGCATGGGATGTTAAACGGATTCATGTAAAAAAAAAAATCATAGGTTATATATGCAGGATGCAGTCCATAAACTTCGTCAGAAATCCAAGCGGCGGTCTGAGCTCAGGCAGACGTCAAAAAGCAGGAATGAATCATAATTGTAAGATATGGAAAACAGGCAAGGTTCAATAACTAGAAAATGCTGCACACACAACTAGAAATTTAGGCAATAAGAAAGAACAGGTTAAACTTAATCAGTTTTTATCCATTGGGGTTCTAGCTGCCTTTTGGGATTATTACATGTGCATTGTATGAGATGAGCCCAATAATTCTAAACAGAATTCTATACAGACTGTGCAATAACATACAGTATGACCAAGATACTAGACCTACAATTAAAGAAATGTATTACTGTATGTTTTACATAACAGGGTACAAAGTGATGAGACATTACAGATACCTTCCTTCTGCTGCCATTATTTAACCATAAGCTTTTTTTGTGTGTGCTATAAAGTGCTATTTTGCTTGTGTCAGCTAACTCAGACCAAAAAAAACATACAGTCTAAAGGCAGCTTTAAGGATATGAAAGTATAATTAGACTTTGTTGAGACATAGAAACAGCAGGCTGCACATAGACAAAGTAACTAATCAGCTTAATGAGCTGACACAAAACAGGCGAACACAATTAGGTAACAAGGTATTAGGTATATGACGGAAACCTTAAACAAAATGACACAAAGCATAATTTTTATCATGGTTGGAACAGCAGTGTGTACTGAGAAGTGAAATTTGTGACTATGAAACAGAGGTTGTTATGAATTAACAGCACTGCATTCAGGAATCATGTGGTTGCCAAGTGTTTTTGTCAAATTAACCAGAGACGGGTTTGTTCTAAAGTTTTAGATGTCCAGGTGTAAACAGAGTTTAAATGCTTTTAACAGAATATTGCCCAAATCTCCATGGTGTCCTTGGTACTCAGTTCTACATAAAACCAAATGCATCAAACAGCAGATGACCACAGACCTCAACTGGCTCGTTTGTGCCCTGCCCAATTAACACCAACATGGTCAGCAGCTCTGTGTAAACACCTGTGGGGAATGTTTTGCGAATATTTGCCTCTCATAAAGTGTTCCAGCTGTCAGTTTTCGTGTGACTCCTTGTGTTCCTCCTCGGCTCTGCTGTGAACCTTTTGACCACCTCAGCATGCCGTGTCTGTTGTTTATGAAGAACAGCTATGAGTAAGGTAGGGCACGACCCTGCTTACTACCGCAACGTTATTTATAAAGTGATATCACCCTGTGGGGAGGTGAATCGGCCATAGCAACACTGCAGAATCATATTGCATCTGCAGCAGAAATTCAATTAGAGAGACCTCTTCAACAAAAGGTGGCCATGTCAGTGGGGATTGTGGAGCTCAGCGATGCAAAGTATTGGTGTTTGATTCAATTAGCCCTTGGAAATACTTTTTTTTTCTTTCGAAGGTCGCACATGAGGGAGAAACAAACAGGGCTCTGTTGGTATGGAATGACAGCCATCCCCCCGCCTTATTCCTCCTGACTGGCATTTAAAATAGGAAGCATTAGAATGAGTCTCAGTAATGCCACTGAGCTGTGCCAGCCTTCAGCACATTCATGTGTCCCCCCTTACCCCATGCCTGCTCATGTAAAAATTATTAAACAAATGTTAAGACATCAATTATTGCTGTGGCCCAGCTGCAATTTCTAACAATGCTAAACTTTTGACCTGGTCTGTGAAGTTCCAACGCTTCCAGGTTCAGAGTAAACACAGCATTCACCTGACAGTAGTGTAATGAGTGTGCATGAAAACTCACACCCAAAGGGAGAGGATTTTTTCCCTGTGCCAGATGCACTCTCACTCATAAACACACTTTTTTAGTAGAACTCTGAGCACGTTGAGGTGCTTGTCACGTCTGTGTAACCAACTAGCAAAATTCATTTGCAAGTTTTGATTTCCACACCTAAGCTGGGCCTAAGGGATAGCGTTCAGAGCTGCGAATGGTTGTGCTTTAATATTTCACTGCTATTACGTCAAGTACACTTGATTGGAATTAAATTTATGGACCATTCAATTATAGAAAATCATGTCAATATGCAATAAAGTCCGAATATCCACATTAACCTGTTTATGTTATTTTTTTTTTATTTGATTTTAGCACCTTTATATCAGAGGACTGTCACAGTGCTTGGTTATTATTGGCAAAATGTGCTGATTAATTTCATTTTTTTTTTATAAAATCAGCTTGAACAGAAGTTGGTTCAGTGGTTTAAGAGACTTAAATTGTGGGTGCTCCATATAAAAGAGTCAAAAGCTGTGTACTGTATAATTAAGAGGTCTTAGCAATTGCTGAGGAATTCAATCCAACAGGATGAGATCAGTTTTTGAAATATATAGTACATACTCTTTAATATTTGGTTTGAAGGGTCAATATGTCCAGTTTGCAGCAGTATTTCTATTCCTGAAGTCAACATTCAAGTCTACATTGCTTAGAGGTAGATAAACTCAATCCTTCTGCCTTCAAGCCAACTCCACGAGAGATAATAAAACATTAGAATAGAAGCCTCACGAGAAAATAGTGTTGATAAGTCAGTGAAGGCGTGTTAAAAAACTCACGTAACACAGCCCGTAGAGCTCAGGGGGAATAAATAACAGAAAGTATTGACACACTGGATTTGATGCTCTCCAGATAATTGTTTCATAACAGCAGACGTATTTTGGCCTTCTCTAGTTTTTTATCAGCTCATACAGAAGTGTCAGACATAAGAGGCGTATATCACAAATAACACTGTATATAACACCTACACATATAGTATGTCCTCAAAGTAGCTCCATATCAGAGGGGAATTGCTCACAACTGTTATATACATTTTCTTTCTTTTTCTCATCTCTTGGGTTTATATCGCTTCAATCACTTACTTCCCTCCACTTTGTGTAACCAAAGTCTGATCTGATGATTCGCATTGGAAAGCTTTATGTAGGTAGATTTCCTTTATTATTCTTTATGGAAGCGGATCTGAAAGAAAATGTGTTCTTCTGTCATTGTACAGTAGTATGTCATGAAAGCGGTGGGATGGATTCGCCATGATGGGTAGCAGTTTGTTCCGTGACATCCTACTATTTTTTCAATTTCTCAAACATTTCCCAGTTTTATCATATGCTTTTTTTTGTTTTGTTTGTTTCAGGCATTTAAAAACATTCCATTATAGTAGTCATCATTTGAAAACTTAAGCAGGTAGGAATTAGTGTTGGGTCTGTGATGATCATGGAAATTGCGCTGACCCGTTAGTTCCTCAGGAGCTCTTGGTTGCTTAATTCCACTCAACTACAAACTGTTGTAGAAAGGGCATTATTTACATTTCTATTATTTCCTGTCCAGTGTCACCCAAATGAAGATGGGTTCCCTTCTGAGCCTTGTTCCTCTCAAGGTTTCTTCCTCATATCATCTCAGGGAGTTTTTCCTTGCCACCGTCATCTCAGGCTTGTTCATTAGGGATAGATGATAGAGGTATATAGAGAATTGTTAAAAGTTCTATACAAATAAATTGAAATTAAATAGTAATTAGCTACTAATCTGAAACAGTATAGAAGAGGGAAGAGAGATAAATAGACTAGTAAGGTGAAGCACTAAGATATGCTTGAAGGACAGGATAGTGACATGGTTGTGTCAAGTAATTAAACAGAATTAATTGCCCCCTAGTTTTAATTTCCATTTGGGTTCATACTCACCAGACATATCAGCAGTGATGTCCCAGGCACAGTTAACTTAAACATGATTGGTTATCCGTGGGGATTTTTTTTTCCACAAAATACCATAAGACAATATAACTACGTATTGTGTTTTTTTTTTTTTTTTGTAAGAAAATTATTAAAACCTTTTTATTTACCATGTGTAATCGTTTACCTCACATTAGATTAGCATTCTTATTATGCCGTCAAAATGTCACAACCTAATGCATTGCTCAACCTTCTGAAGTTTCATAGCCAAGCTACTGATAGATATGACTAGCTATTACTGGTTCAGAAGGATAAAATGTGAATTTCATGCAATCACAGACCTCAACTATGAACCTGTCTGTCACCAATATGCTTTACTTACACCTCTGATGTTGTAACAGTTTGTGTGATTTAAAATCATCTCCTTTAATGGAGGAGCGAGAGGAAGTGTGAGCTGTGACATATCATGTCCCTAGTGAGATATTGGCTTGTGTCGGCTAGCTGTTAAATTGGATCTTAGTGCAATTTCTCCCTTTAATTTGTTTGTCATCATGTTTTAGAGCAATCTGGATAAAACTGTGGCAGATATAGCTGTGTGTACCACATTACCTCATCATATTGGGTATGTGATGCTTCTGAAAACTATAGCAAACAATGACTATCGATACATCAAAACCTTTCCAACATGTTTTAGTTGATTCTAACTATAAAATCCCACTGAATTAGCATTTGCTAATTATAGATACTATGTCAAAACATAGGCAAGAGTCAAAAAATTTTATAAATCAGGAAACAAGTACACAGCCTACTACTACTACTACTAATAATAATAATAATAATAAGAAGAAGAAGAAGAAGAAGAAGAAGAAGAAGAAGAAGAAGAATATTTTTTTAGGTTTCCATATGGAATACAGCTAATCCTGTATCCCACAGATTACCTCTAGCAATTGTCTGTAGTGCTAAAAACAGTATATCTAAGTGCTACTACAGTCTTTTCATTGAGGTAAAACAATCTCAAGGCATAATCTAATTTCATATCCTACTCCAAACTGATGCATTAGCTTTGGAAAGGGATGTTCAACAAGCAAATATGAACAGCATGTTCAGGTTAACATAAAGTTTGCCATATAGTGTACAAAAGGCATAGTTATTGCATACACGTTAGCAGATAATGGAGACAGCTGATCCAAGTTACCACATATTTCAAGTTTTAAATGCTTCAAGGGAAACACATAACAATCTGCGAATTATACGACCCAAATTGTGAAGATATTTTTATTTCACAACTGAACATCCAACTTGTAAACATAAATTATTTGCTAGCTAAGTAAGCTAGCAAGATCTGGCTAGCAAGATGGTTTACAGAATGCTTGCTCTGTATTAAAGCTTAACGTCACATTGATATTGGTACTGTATATTAGCAATTGTCTGTGTTAAATCCAGTATACCTAAGTACTACTTAAGTCACTGAGGTAAAACTAAGTATCAAAAGTCAAATCCTACTCCATATTAATACCATAGATTTGCAAAGCGATTAACAAGCCTACAGTATATAGATTTCTTTGCCATATGGTGTATACAAGACCTAGTCATTGCACAAACCTTTTACAAAATCCAAAAAATTCTGTGCCATTTCTGACCTGTGTTTACTTGTATCACCATCACTGTGTTTGAATCATATTTTGCCTTGTCAGTAAACCCTCCCCCATATGGAACCATCTCCTGAGTCTTGTTCATTACAGATGGCCTTGGTTCGCCATCTGTGTGTCTTCATTTTCTAAGAATTTCAGTTCAGTACCTGTTCAGTTCTTGAGCTTCAGTATGATTTCCCCTTTAGTCCCAAGCTTTTTGCCGGCTCGTAGTTGACCGCTTCTACCATTTCCTTTTTAGCCATTCTACATCAGCTTTTAAAGTGCAATTTGCACAACATATAGAGATCATTTAGCAGGCATCCCAGGCACAGCTTGAATGATGGGCTACATCCTTAGTACATTTTATATTAATTTACGACGCACTGCGGGCACACTCCGTTGTCATGTTTTGCGCTCTGCATCATGACTCACATTCAGCTGGCCCTAAGTGTGTTTAAAAACTAAAGCTAAATATGGAACTTGATCATATCGACACCGTTTAAAGAAACGGAGGAGAAATGAAAATCCACTCCACATCCAGCTTAGATGGAGGACTGATCATGTCATGTTATGTTAAATCACAAGGAATTATATCAAATTGTGCCTACCGCTGACATCAATTACAGTCAGAGTCAGAGTTTAATTCTCTCTGTTTGCTTGATTGCGTATTTGTCAAAGCAAAAAAAAAAAACTGCAATCAGCGTTAAAGTGGAACGAATCACGTCTGCTTTGATACTGCAGGCGACATCAACACAGCCAGCAGCCTACATCTAACGGAAGGTGAATTTGTCCCCAATGTGCTGTCACAAACATGGGATGAGTAACACCATGTGACGCAGCACGATTTGATGCAATCTTCTGCAAGAGTGACAAACAAAGACAAGGAACCCTATATGCAGTGAAAGAAAACAATCTTTTTATCTCAAATTTCACTGTTCATGTTCACATTTTTTCCATAGAAGTCTGTTGCTTTTCAATCTTCAATCATCAGATAAAAAGAAATGTGGTGTGGTGAGTGCTCAGACAATTTTTACATAATTATTTCTATAAATGCAAACACAGGTTATTATTATTATTATTATTATTATTATTATTATTATTATTATTATTATAATATTAAGGATGTGTGTCACTACACAGACTTTGCACCTCTGTCTTTGGCGTCGCACCCGAGGAACTAATTACGTTATTTTCTCTGCATAATTCGGAGCAATGCTAATATCAAGGATGGGAGTGATTGCCTGCTGGAATATCGTCTGGGTTTTTAGTTTTGTGCTTACAGCATGCCATTTATCCGGCAAAGCCTAATTAGGCCTGTCACCTGCACTGTTTTGTTCCTGCATCAGCATAAACAGACATATTGGGGTCTAGAGGATTTCCCTGTTTTTTCCAAAAACGATAGTTCGGTTGAGTCAAATGTGTAAATGTAGGACAGCGTATTATATAAGTTAATGAACTATGTTTAGTGCAAGGCGTCCTATCTATAGTATCCATCCAACAACGCCTTACATCATATCAAACCACCGAGGAATGGAAATGAAGTATTAGTTACTATGAGTAATACAATGCATGAAAGCTGTGATAGAAAATGTTGTTAACGTCTTTAGAATCTGGTAAATATTTAAATTGAGTGTTTTGTGTTGGTCTGGGTGAGGGTGGGTAAGTAGTTTTAAGTAGTCATTTAGAAAAAGTTCAGTCCTTAAATTAACTACTGTACATGAATAAACTCCTGGCTCTCTGCAAACCTGTGTAGGATAACCGGTACTGAAAAGGGCTGGTTGGTCAATATATTATTGGAATTCATTTCATGTGGATGAAGCCAATTTCATTTAGTTGTACCATGAGATGCACACTTCAGACTCAGAAGAGAAAGGCTAAGGGCTAATGTTGGTCGATTAGACTTTTGGCCTCCTTTAAATGTCAAACAGCTTTATGAATGCAGACACTTCAAGCCTCCATAAAACCCATCCCGAGAGCTCAAGCTGAGCTGTCAATCTCAGTCAGCCCTTGCCATTAAACATAATTACCAAGGACGGTCCATAACACCAAAACTGGCTTTTCTGACACAGAAAATCTTCTAATTCTTATTAGATCTCATGATCAGATTATTTGATTGAACACGTAATGCGGATTAGTTTCAGGGATCATCTGTGTTAGATAATAAATCAATTAGCACTGGCGTTACAGTCTTTTAAAATATCTTGTTTTTATGTTATGGTTTCAAATTATTTACATAGTGGGTGGGCTTTAGTCATGTATTACAGTGTAGACAGCAAGAAGATCTAAAGGTCAAACGAATAATGAAACACCTCTCAGCTTGCGTAGACATCGCACCAATCACGGTTCTCTGAAACAGTTACACCTTTCGAAACACAATAGACTCCTAAGATGAATAATTCAAGAGAACATGTTTCAGACAACGTGCATTTGCATAAACAAGAATAAAAGCCATGCAGACACAAAGTGTTGGTCTATCAGTACTGTGCCGACTGAACAAGACAAATATCAGATAGTGAACAAGGAGAGTTCTCCAAACAATCAAAACATGACACATAAGCCCAGTGCAGCATGTCAGTCAAACTGTAACGGATTTGACCTTGGGTTATGTTTTAATGACTTCTGTGTGAATGAGCTGCAGTAAGTTTCTGTAGTCTGTTCTCTGCTCATAAATGAACTATCAAGGGCCAGTAAATCTTAGAGAGTGATAGTGACATTCTGAAAAGTTGTAATGTTCATAATGTTTTCTGTTACGTGTGTTCTATTCATTTACGTATGTAGGACTTACGTAAGCTTAGCATAAGCCTTGCTAGCATTAATAATACATATTATCAGCAGGGTTCTAACAGTAGCACTGGCTTTTTATTTCAAATCACAGGTTTAAATGAATCTGCTTGTTCTTATCTAATATGTTACATAATTTCTTATATGGCTGAAGTTTAAAAAAAACTGAAACTAATAATCAATTGAATTTTTGAACATGTTTTTATTTAATAAAGTAAAGGTACAAAGGTTTATACTGTATGAAACTTCCTGTAAAGAGATGTTTATGCAGTACTAGTGCGGAGTTTTAAAGTTTCCAGTTTGACACAGGAAAGTCATGAAATACATTAAAAGAGAAGAAAAAGCGATGATGGTGAGACAATGACAATAGGAGAGACAATAATATAGTTGATGAAGAAACCTTTTTTGTCCCATATATATTACAGCACTATGTCATAATACGTTATGTTGTTAGGAGGACAGAGCACAGCGTCAGCCATGATACAGAACCCCTGGTCGGTCAGTCGGTCGGTCAGTCGGTCGGTTGTTGACACACATATTTGCTGTGTCATGAATCTTTAACTAGGGTTTAGAAATGTACAGTGTAAAACATCAGATTATGAAGATTGATGCTATTATAGAATATTATGCTGTTATAGCAAAATAATCCTCTTTAGGGTGGAGACAATAATTCTGTGCACTATACGTTGGTTAAATGACCCCAGCTTGGATCTTTTTTTTATTCTCTATTTATAGGCCATGAATCTCAAGGTTTGGAGTTTATACCCCAGAAGGTACAATCATACCCTCACTGTCACTTAGATATGTAAGAATACATGTGAATGGTGCACAGACTCAAGAATGGTGCAAAAATATTATAGTATAATTAGCTAAAAGAGTTTGTTTTTTTAGAAGCCTGATGCTTATGATACAACAATTTTGTTTTAAACTGTAAATTTTAAAACGAAAAAATAGAAAATGAAAAAAATGAAATAAAATAGCAGAAAACCCAAACAAAATAACTTTTTATTCTGTTAAACTGTGCAGCTCTCAGTGGATTTGCAGTCCCGATTTTCTGCGACAATTGTTATTAAATTATTAAGCAATGTAAGACATTATCTTTCATGGCTCCAGCTTTATCAGAGATTTTTAATGGCTACAGCTTAGCTCGCTGGTTAATGTTCCCTGAAATTAATTGAAAGTTCTGAGTTAAAATACTTGAGCTGCTAAAGATCCACTGCTTGGACCTTAAGTAAGGCTTGTAATCCTTCAGAGTTCAGTTCTGTGTCTTACTTGTAAGGCGCTTTGGATAAGAAGGGTCTGCCGATTAAATTAAATAGTGCCTTTAATGTCATAATATACAGAATATCGGCTGTTTGGCAAGAGGCGCCTTATACTATAACCACTGCTGCTCAAATCGATATGATCAAGATTTCTGGTGCAGCAGATAAGCAAATTTGTCACTGATGTTGTTGTTGTGATTACAATAATCTTTGTTCATCTATTAGATCGGGTATAAAGACAAATCCTGAAGTTTCTTTTCTGATAATCATAAATAAAACCTTTGATTTTTCAAAATCTTTGTGATTCAACAGAAATATGGCATTAAAACATAAGATTTTACTGAACTAACTAAAACTAAATCATGCTTTCTGTGTGCCCTTAGGATTACCTCATAGTATCTCTTACACTAAATAAATCACTATTTTTCCACGTATACTGGAATCTGATTGGTCAGAAGTGGTTGACTAGTTTTCTATAGCAAATAGTGACATTAATGCAGCTACCGTTTCTATAGTATCAACTCATTCGTTGGATCTTGTATGATAGACAAATAGATATATAAATAAATCAAGAAATATAAATAATCATTGGATATGGTAGTATTTTACAAGGAGTCTCCAATGATCACAAAGACAACCAGACAGTCATTTATAAAGAAGTACATTAAGGTAAACAAGAAACAGATGAGATGGTGGAAAAACGGGGTAGGAAAGGCCTACATTTAAACAATAACAAGATGGGCGATGAGAACCCCAGCCAGCCCCCTCAATGCCCCCCACTTCACCCCCGGTGGTCTGGCAAGGAACTGACCAAGCTCCTGACAATAGCATAAGTAATTACATGAGTAGGCTTTTTTGTTTTGTTTTGTGTTGTTTTTGATCCACGCTTAAAACAACAGCACTACCCTCTCTACTGCCCCCAGCAATGTTGGTACTGCAGTTTGATCAGTGTGCAACATGAGTTGATTTTCTCCGTGCGCTCCATACTGAGGCGAGTTCGATCAGCTTGCAAGACACAGTAAAAAAAAAACTTTACAGTGGAAAACCTTTAGGATGCACCGACACTTGATCTGATTTTAAATAGCCGAGCAATTGAGGGTTAAGGGCCTTGCTCAATTCATTCGTTCATTCATCTTCTACCGCTTATCCGAACTACCTCGGGTCATGGGGAGCCTGTGCCTATCTCAGGCATCGGGCATCAAGGCAGGATACACCCTGGACGGAGTGCCAACCCATCGCAGGGCACACACACACTCTCATTCACTCACGCAATCACACACTACGGACAATTTTCCAGAGATGCCAATCAACCTACCATGCATGTCTTTGGACCGGGGGAGGAAACCGGAGTACCCGGAGGAAACCCCCGAGGCACGGGGAGAACATGCAAACTCCACACACACAAGGTGGAGGCGGGAATCGAACCCTGACCCTGGAGGTGTGAGGCAAACGTGCTAACCACTAAGCCACCGTGCCCCCCTCTTGCTCAGTTCAATTTAATTAATTTAATAATATTTGTATAGTGCTTTTAACAATGAACATTGTCTCAAAGCAGCTTCACAGAACATAAAAAAACGCATTACAAAAACTGTAATATTATACAAAAAATGTAAGATTAATATTAGACTTCTATTTAAATGTGCTTGTATTTATCCCTAATGAACAAGTCCGAGGTGACTGATGCCCTAACCACTGAGCTCCCCAAACAGCACATTGAATTCCCATATACACTTAAAGAGAAACCCAAATAGCTCCCATTAAAAACTATGTATAAACTATGTTCTACATCATATTTATATCTTGTCCAGTAAGACGATTTCTATAGAAACCACTATAGGAAAGCTTCCAAAATATGACAAATATTCTAATTAGAATCCTGTTAGAATATTTCTATTGGAATCCTTTAGGATGTTTTCGCCAAAGGGCCAAAATCTTTACCACAAAAGGATTTTTTTTTTTTTTTTCACATTTTCTATGATATGGAAAACTATAAAATTTGTCTTACTGACTACAGGAGAAAGAAAAAAGAAATGCTGATGAAAAACGGATAAAAAATATGCCATGTCCTTTCAAATAAAATACAATGAAATAAATTGTTGTAATAATTGGTTGTAATAATTGTTGTAATAAGTTGGGCTGGAATGAAAAGTAATGATTTACTTAAATAATTATCTTCGCTATCTCTGGAAAAATTGTCCGTAGTGTGTGCCCTGCGATGGGTTGGCACTCCGTCCAGGGTGTATCCTGCCTTGATGCCCGATGACGCCTGAGATAGGCACAGGCTCCCCGTGACCCGAGGTAGTTCGGATAAGCGGTAGAAGATGAGTGAGTGAGAATCTTCGCTATCAAGCCATCCTAGACTGAGATGAGTTTTATTTTAAATATTTAAATGGAGGCATGATTTATACTGAGGTGTTAATGTTGATGTTTTTTTTTTTTTGTATTATTTATTTTAACAAACAAATTTATGAGATGGTTTAAATTCCAGGCACAGTTATTATATTTCCAACATTTCATGAAGTGTGAAAATCCATAATAGTTTATCATGATGGGAAAATGACTGGACTGTGCAGGTTGTTTTTCAGAATTGACAGCGCAAATGGTTTTTGAGATGCTGGATTGTTTTCAGTTCGCACTGTTTGAAAAGAGAAGAATTATTCTGTGTGGTTTTAACCCCAGTTAAAATATCAGCCTCTCTTACCAAGCAATAAATATGTGTTAGTAGAGAGAATTTGTCATTTCTCTTGGCGCGACAACCTCACATGATGTTATTGTTCATATATCATGATTTGACTGAAGGTCCTGTTTTGGTCAGCGTGACATGAATCCTGTTGTCTTAATCTTTGTTAAGAGGTGTATTTGGTGTATAGGTTAAACTTTACTTAAGAGTTCTGTAGTGATGCCTTCAAAAGCCTGTATGGCAATTGACTTAAATCAGTATAAACACTGACAGGAGCTTGAATCTGGAGCTAAACTGGACACCAAAACTGAGTATTTCAAAGATTGATTTAAAAAAACACCTGTTTATTTCTTTGTGTGTGTGTCTGTCTGTCTGTCTGTCTGTCTGTCTGTCTATCTGTCAGTCTGTCAGTCAGTCTGTCTGTGTCTCTCTGTCTGTCTGTCTGTGTCTCTCTGTCTGTATTTCTGTCTGTCTGTGTGTGTGTGTGTGTGTCTGTCTGTCTGTCTGTCTGTCTGTCTGTGTGTGTGTGTGTGTGTCTGTCTGTCTGTGTGTGTGTGTTTCTGTTTGTCTGTGTGTGTCTGTCTGCCTGTGTGTGTGTCTGTCTGTCTGTCTGTCTGTCTGTCTGTCTGTCTGTCTGTCTGTCAGTCTGTCTGTCTGTCTGTGTGTGTGTGTGTGTGTGTGTGTGTGTGTGTGTGTGTGTGTGTGTGTGTGTGTGTGTGTGTTTGTCTGTCTGTAAGTCTCTGTCTGTCTGTCTGTGTGTGTGTGTGTCTGTCTGTCTGTCTGTCTGTCTGTCTGTGTGTGTGTCTGTCTGTCTGTGTCTGTGTCTGTCTGTCTGTCTGTGTCTGTGTGTGTGTCTGTCTGTCTGTCTGTCTGTCTGTGTCTGTCTGTCTGTCTGTCAGTCTGTCTGTCTGTGTGTGTGTGTGTGTGTGTTTGTCTGTCTGTAAGTCTCTGTCTGTCTGTCTGTCTGTCTGTGTGTGTGTCTGTCTGTCTGTGTCTGTCTGTCTGTTTCTGTCTGTCTGTCTGTCTGTGTGTGTGTGTGTGTGTCTGTCTGTCCGTCTGTCTGTCTGTCTGTCTGTCTGTCTGTGTCTGTCTGTCTGTCTGTGTCTGTGTGTGTGTCTGTCTGTCCGTCTGTCTGTCTGTCTGTCTGTCTGTCTGTCTGTCTGTCTGTCTGTCTGTCTGTGTCTGTCTGTCTGTCTGTGTCTGTCTGTCTGTCTGTTTGTTTGTTTGTTTGTTCTGGGGTAATGCTACATGTCTGCATTCTGTAATTCTTTTCTGCTCACTATAGTTCTCAAGAATTTCTGCATAAAAAGCAAAGGAATTCCTAACGATTCCACATTTAGCCACAGCAGATTTCATATAAATATCTCCCTTGTTCTGTTTAATCACATTTAGCTAGCAGCTGCTGTGGTGAGAAACATGGTTAACCAATCACCATCACGCTTTACCCTCTCTCTGTTTGTAAGTTTGTAATCAGCTATCTAGCTACAGTCTGAGCTCAGGGATATCAAGGTGATGACGGATTTTTGTTTTACCGCAGGAAGTGAATTAGAAAGGGAGATTTCTTTGTTTTAATATTTTTATTGATTTTTCAATATATAATCACATTGATCAAACCACAAAACCTCTCCAGCAAATCCCTAGAGTGGCACTCATGCTGTCCATTAATTCAACTAGAAATGACAGGTGTTCATTAAAAAAATAACAATGATTAAAATAAAAAAATCTAAATAATAATAATAATAATAATAATAATAATAATAATAAGGGAAAAAACAACAACAAAAAAAAAATAACAATAGGGCGTTATTTAAAATGGTCAACATATTCAACGAAAGGGTGCCACATCTTAAAGAAGTGTTTTTTCCGATCCCGTCATAATTTCTCTGATCCACTGAATATGGCTGTACATGCTAACAAAGAAAAGAAGGCAAAAGAAAGGTTGTTTTCTTTATCTCCTCTTAATAACCCATCATTTTAGTCATTTCCAATGAAGGTATTTTATGGCAATGTTAGTAATATGGTAAAGATGGTTGAGATTCAAATGGTTAAATTATGTTTCACTGCTTCACTATGATCACTATAAACACAAAAACTTGCACCATATTACCATATAACTATAAACATCACAAGGTTAATTTG